>NC_074685.1:10818814-10828814 GCF_029448725.1 Salvelinus fontinalis
CGTGTGTGTGTGTGTGTGTGTGAGAGAGAGAGAGAGAGAGAGTGTGTGAGAGACTTACCTTCAGTGGCGATGGCAGTGTTGCATTCTTCAAAGTCAATAGGATCTGATAAGACAGAAAACACTCATTTAGGTTCATTTGGCATTTGCTGGCAGCGCCTTAAACCCATCACACACACACGACCCATCATCACACACACACACACACAACCCATCATCACACACACACACACACACACACACACACAACCCATCATCACACACAACCCATCATCACACACACACACACACAACCCATCATCACACACACACACACACACACACACACACAACCCATCATCACACACAACCCATCATCACACACACACACACAACCCATCATCACACACACACACACAACCCATCATCACACACACACACACACAACCCATCACACACACACACACACAACCCATCACACACACACACACACAACCCATCATCACACACACACACACAACCCATCATCACACACACACACACACACACACAACCCATCATCACACACACACACACACTCACACAACCCATCATCACACACACTCACACAACCCATCATCACACACACTCACACAACCCATCATCACACACACTCACACAACCCATCATCACACACACTCACACAACCCATCATCACACACACTCACACAACCCATCATCACACACACTCACACAACCCATCATCACACACACTCACACAACCCATCATCACACACACTCACACAACCCATCATCACACACACTCACACAACCCATCATCACACTCACTCACACAACCCATCATCACACTCACACAACCCATCATCACACACACCAACAAGCACACTCACACGGCTTGGCAGGAACAGAGGGTCCAGCTTGGCACACACACGTTAAACTAAGTGTTCTCTGCTGAACCCAGAGGGCAGACAGGATCAATGGCAGAGTCAACACAGTGTCTGGTAGCCATCAGCAAGATGTGACTCTCTATCCTGAACCAGGGCAAATACTACAGCAGACATTCATATCCCTCATGGACACATACACTACAGCATGCTCCACACACACACTACAGCATGCTCCACACACACACACACACACACACTACAGCATGCTCCACACACACACACTACAGCATGCTCCACACACACATACACTACAGCATGCTCCACACACACATACACTACAGCATGCTCCACACACACATACACTACAGCATGCTCCACACACACATACACTACAGCATGTCCACACACACATACACTACAGCATGCTCCACACACACATACACGACAGCATGCTCCACACACACATACACGACAGCATGCTCCACACACACATACACGACAGCATGCTCCACACACACATACACGACAGCATGCTCCACACACACACACACACACACACTATTCCTCAGTCACTTTCTCTCTCTCTCTCTCACACACACACACACACACACTACAGCATGCTCCACACACACACTATTCCTCAGTCACTTTCTCTCCCTCTCTCACACACACACACACTTTCTCATGGACAGACACAGATCTCGAAGACATAATTTAAGTTCTACATAGGCCTACTGTAAACCTGCACAACAGAGACAAAACCACTCTAAAACAACCAATCAACTAAAATGGCACCTGGCATGCAAACTATGCCAGGTGGCCAGACAGAACCCACTGACCTGCCCTTTAGTACACACAGAATGGCTCATAAGGCCACACACACACACAGAGTAAAAACACACACACACAGAGTAAAAACACACACACACACAGAGTAAAAACACACACACACACACACACACACACAGAGTAAAAACACACACACACACACACAGAGTAAAAACACACACACACAGAGTAAAAACACACACACACAGAGTAAAAACACACACACACAGAGTAAAAACACACACACACAGAGTAAAAACACACACACACAGAGTAAAAACACACACACACAGAGTAAAAACACACACACACAGAGTAAAAACACACACAGAGTAAAAACACACACAGAGTAAAAACACACACACACACACAGAGTAAAAACACACACAGAGTAAAAACACACACACACAGAGTAAAAACACACACACAGAGTAAAAACACACACACAGAGTAAAAACACACACACAGAGTAAAAACACACACAGAGTAAAAACACACACAGAGTAAAAACACACACACACAGAGTAAAAACACACACACACACACAGAGTAAAAACACACACATACAGAGTAAAAACACACACACAGAGTAAAAACACACACACAGAGTAAAAACACACACAGAGTAAAAACACACACATACAGAGTAAAAACACACACACATACAGAGTAAAAACACAGAGTAAAAACACACACACACACACAGAGTAAAAACACACACACACACAGAGTAAACACACACACACACACACAGAGTAAAAACACACACAGAGTAAAAAACACACACACAGAGTAAAAAAAACACAGAGTAAAAAAACACACACGCACACAGAGTAAAAACACACAGAGTAAAAACACACACACAGAGTAAAAACACACAGAGTAAAAACACACACACAGAGTAAAAACACACACACAGAGTAAAAACACACACACAGAGTAAAAACACACAGAGTAAAAACACACACACGCACACAGAGTAAAAACACACAGAGTAAAAACACACACACGCACACAGAGTAAAAACACACAGAGTAAAAACACACACACAGAGTAAAAACACACAGAGTAAAAACACACACACAGAGTAAAAACACACACACAGAGTAAAAACACACACACAGAGTAAAAACAAACACACACACACAGAGTAAAAACAAACACACACACACACAGAGTAAAAAAAACACACACACAGAGTAAAAAAACACACACACAGAGTAAAAACACACACACACAGAGTAAAAACACACACACACTGAGTAAAAACACACACACACTGAGTAAAAACACACACACACTGAGTAAAAACACACACACACTGAGTAAAAACACACACACTAGGCTACAATACAATGTGAGTAAACACACAGAGCTTGTGAGCTGGTCCAATCTAAATCTTACCAACACAGTGATAATACATAATCATCATTTAATAAATAGATATGTTTTAAAAACAACAAATTGCCAAATCTGCTGGGAGGAATGACCTTGATCTAATCTGGAGCCGAACCAGACTCTGATTTTCACAACAACAACAATTATTTATATAGAAATTGAAAAAGTACCTAAAGAAAAACAACAAAGATCACGCTTAATTTAATGTTCATCAATTCTACATATTTACCTCCGAGCTCTTGCACTTGGAATGCCTCGCTTCGAGAGCGTCTGGAGAAAACATTAACGAGGGGTTTTCATAGGGTTGGATATGCGTTATCCCACACACGCAAACACATATACAAACACGCTATTGAAAAAGTAGCGGAAAAACCAAGAGCAACACTCAGGATGAATATGCGTGTCAATCAATGGACTCCATATGATTTTAGAGTCAACGGTTTGAAAAGCTATTGTCTTATGGTTATTATAAGTAAAGATAGTAAGACGACAGTGGCGTGCCGTGGACCTGGGGCCTGGGCCTTCAGTGAGGTCCTACACAGTCCCACCCGAATGAATCCACCTCTTATTACCATCATTATGATGCCATGGCTCTAGACACTATACATTTAGACAGAAACGCAGTATAACCAGGCGTTGCGTCACCTTGAAATTGACAAAATGACATTTCAACAGTGTTTACCCAAAAACATGACACAATCAATGAGTCTTTTCAATATTTCCCTATTTTTCTTCACCTTTTCATTGTGCAGCTCCGTTGCCCTGCGCGCTTGTTCGTTGAGCTGTAGATCCACTCAGGTATCCCCAAAAGTTTTCAAAAGCACCATTGCTTGTAAGTGCCCAGACGTACTTTGGTGTCTCGTTGCTGAGCTAGTGTGGCTCCAAACACCAAATCGATCACTTGCAAATAATAGGCATTCCCAGCAGTACAGTTTGCAGTGCTTCTCGGAGCCTGTGAGCCATTGATAGCGCTCGTAGTTCGGCGTCGGTCGACCTCTCCTTACAATGTCTAACTTTTCTTGAAAAGTTCGTCTTGAGAATGGCGTTATAATTATATCCTCGACCAAATCGATATCTTCTCCTCCTTCCGCCATTGTGGGTTGAAAAAACAGCTTAGTAGTACGCAAATTAATTTGTTTATCAAATTCAGTTTCCTAGATCTGCATAGACCTGCTTATAGGACCTGCCTCTCAATATTGGTAATCCAATCAAAAGACTTGCACGTACTACGCCTGCTAGCTGGCTCCTGTGTAACACTGGAGCCAGCCAGCAGGCGTACAATAGCCAACTCTAAAGCTGATTGGTTGACACTAAATTTTCATTTCCATTCACTTTAAGCTACAAGTGCCCGCACTGTTGATTCTGAAGACCTGAGGGCAGATTTTAGACCCCTGGCAACACATGATGGCTGAATATGATTGGATAAAAGATCTAACATAAAGACCAGCCCTCCAAATCTCAACCTGGGGCTGGAAGCAGTGCAACCAAGAGGAAAGCTATAAAATGAAGAGTATAACTCTTACTCTGGGGAATAATTTAATACATATTTGTGGGAAAATATATTTTAAAAATATATATATTCTGATGATGTTTAGGCCAGCAGAGAAGGCCTTGCTGGCCCTGACGACCCACCACTGTAAGACAATGAGTGTGAAATTAGGACTTTTACTTTGTTTTAACTGAAAACATAAAAATAGAGGAATAATTCCTCTGAATAAATGGTTAGAGTGGCATTATCTATAATACATGGAATAAATGATATTTTGTTAACTACGTTATTGAATCTGTCTGTTGATTTAGAAATGAGGGGTTCTGTGAATACACAGCCTATTCATCACAACACAGATTGGTTCCAAGTTCCCCTTTGAGCGTTTATCTTCTTAAAAGCTAATGCACGATCAGGACACAACGTCTTTATTTACTACCCTATGGCAGACCACGGAGGAAGAGAAGAGAGGGTAGGCCAGTCCCATGGCACTAAAATGTCTTGACCTGAAAAAACAAAGCTAATGATATATTAGTCCAGTGTATATGGCAACAGCAGTTCGATGCAGCCTTCCCCAGACAATGTCAGTTGTGGGCAAAATGCATCGTTCGACATGCGCAGCGCTTGGAGAAGCTCAGGGAAGCGGTAAGTCAAGAGGTGAAGAGGGAACCATAACCTCCAACAGTAATCAGCAGTTGCTGGTGTTGCCAAATACCCATAATCACCAATTCTAAGACAATAATAATAAACATATTTGAATAATAATGTCTGAAGACCATACTTAGGCGCCTCCACATGATGACTGACTAAAACAGACAACAAATTTAAGCACAGGGGAGGAACCTTTCGCTGACAGCATCCTACATCTGACAATATTTACACACACTGACTACAGCAAAAAACCTACACCACACGCCAATCTTACCTAAATCTGCACAGTTGGCATTAGAATCTGTTTCAACATTTCATAAACAGACAGATGACTTTGTTGATGTAGAGGTTTCTTTTATCTTATTCCTCTCTCTGTGAGGGAAGCATGCAGTCACGCATGAGCGGAGGATGGCTTTTTAAATTGCATATGCTTCACATGGAGCTCGGAGCGGGAAAGAGAGGAAGAGGGGTTTTGCGTGTCTGGCTCGCCGCCAGTTGACAGCTCAGCTGGATATCAGTGAACACTACGAACCCCCCCACCTAGCAGCGTGTCACTTTCACATTGTTTCCGTGGTTGACTGTTTATTCAACCTCTCTCTCTCTCGAAAGGCACAGGATCAGCCATCCGTTCAGCTATTTCATCAAGGGACAGGCAGGTTATTTTTCTGACACGGCCTCGGCCGCGGTGAGATCTCTAATGAACAGCTTGATACGGGTAGGAATTCTACAACTGCTTTCAGCCTTCAATTAATTCTGCTGTCAAAACAACTGAAGGCCGGCGCTGTTCAGACCCCATCTGGACACAGCGGTCAGCGGTCACCGTTTGTATACACACAAACACACCCCTTTGTGTCGCCTACCTGATGTGATGGGTACAAGCCCCTGGGAAAGCCACAATGGAAAACATTATATTGTAAGATTTCCCTTGCTTACCGTAGCATGTCATAGTTTACACAGAGTCACTGTTGAGCTCTTGATCCCCAAAAGAGCTGGCTTCTGGCTGCTTAGTTCAGTCTGTAGCCTAAACACAGCAAAGAGTGTGTTTGTGTGTGTGTGTATGCGCGTGTGTGTATGTGTATGCGCGTGAGTGTGTATGCGTGTGTGCGTGCGTAAAGCAAAGCCGCCCTGACCCTGTACTGGCCTGCATGGTGTCACATGCTAACTGGAATGTCCGGCCTGACCTGCCTACCTTTACAGCTACTGAGTCTGATGGCCTTCTACCACCTTTTGTTACTGCTCTCTCATTGGCTATATCTCTCTTATAGGCCTGTCCCCATCTTAAAGACAGGAAGTCACTTTAAAGGAAGTTGCGCCTAAGTAACCACTGATACAGGGTCAGATTCAGCCACATTGAAGGAGTAGGTATACTGTAAAAGTTACCCTAAGTAACCACTGATCTTCAGTCAGATTCAGGCTGTGCGTATGGGGAAATCTTACCTGGTCTCTCTTTGCCCGTCCCTTTACTGTCAGCCAGTTTCTGTATCAAGCCCTCCACAGAGGTGTTCTCCATGTTCCTCTCAAACTCTATACGGACCTGCAGAGGGACAACAACAAACACACAGGGTCATTAGGTGCGCTTCGTTTAACTTGGAGTTGCACTTTTGGGATGATTCCATTGGCTCCATTGTACAGGGTATACTGCTGTAAATCAAGCGCAGCTCAAGCATTCTGACGTATTTGACCCAGGTCCGGCATCAGTACAGTGAGGCATCAGAATGGATTACATTAAAGAAAGAAGAACTGATGGCAGAGTGGCAGACACTTGGAATCAGACACACTTTAACTGGTGTTGCTAAGGCTCTCTCCCTTCACTCTGGTGCTGTGGGCTGGTCTGACAGTCACTGGGCTGGGCTGAGCTGCTGAACAGTCATTGAGTCCATTGAGGGCTCACAATGTGGTAAGACCACTGGGTGGTACTTCTGTGATTAAAACATGGGGCAGTGTGTGTGTGTGTGTGTGTGTGTGTGTGTATCTGCTGTGTGTGTGTGTGTGATAGCTTGTGAGAGTGACAGCTCATGTCCTTGGGGACTGCTCTCTGGGTGCCTCGTTTTTAGAATACTCAGGAGGATTGACAAATGCAATATGGCTTTGTGCTTTTCACTGTATACTCCCTCTAAAAATGTGATTTAACCTTTATTTATTTAACTTGGAAAGTCAGTTAAGAACAAATTCTTATTTACAGTGACTGCCTACCCCGGCCAAACCCGGACGGCGCTGGGCCAATTGTGCGCCGCCCTATGGGACTCCCAATCACAGCCTGTTGTGATACAGCCTGGAATCAAACCAGGGTCTGTAGTGACGCCTCTAGCACAGATGCAGTGCCTTAGACCACTGCGCCACTCAGTAGCCCCTAAAGGACTGGACTACCCAGCAGTTAATTACAACTCTCTTGTTTAAAACTATTCTCTGTACAATGTGTCTCTAAGGCCTGTGGAGACTGGCTTACATAATGGTATGGTTTTATTGTTGTGGACAGAGTGTTGTTAGTGTTAGTGGCGTGTGTGTCAGAGTGTGAGTGTGTGTCTGTCGGGGGAGATGGCCCAGATAAATGACAAACAGGGACTGACTGGCTGTGCCATCTCGCCAAACGATTCAGATGTGCGTGATCCTGTAAACACAACAGCGTATGTCCACTCACTATCATAAAAACACACACTGTGGCCGCTCCCCCCATCACCCCTCAGCCTCGCGGGGGGATGAGGGTTGGGCGTGGGTTGCCGTGGCAAGGTAGAATGGTCACTCCAGCACACGTAATCTGTCAGGTGCTGCAGCCAGCCAGCCAGCTGCTTGCTGTATCCTGCTGCCGTGAGGGAACGTGCTGTGACGTCATCACCTGCCTGCGTGTCTCACACACACCCAGACAGACACACACAACAACCCCCCCTCCAACCCGCAGTGATTTTTCACAGATGCACAAAAACACACACACACCTGCAGTGACTCTCTGCACAGCATGCAGGCATATTGTTGTAAAGATTTTGAACCTGAATAATAATAATACTTTCAGTTAAAGTATATACATTCTAATATAAATAAATAGAATATAATAATATATGCCATTTAGAAGATGGTTTTATCCACATTTTGCACTACGGGTAGTCCCAGGAATTAAACCCACTATCATGGCGTTGACAAGTACCATGCCTCATCAGCTGAGCTAAAGACAACCATACACTCCTCTCAGAGCAGAATGTATTTAGATAACCTCTCTGGCTCCATGCAGTCTCTTTACATTCCCCCTCTCCACCACCTCATCTTTCCCCCTTTTCACTCCTCCTCTTTCCCCCCTCTGTTCCCCCTCTCCTCTGCCTCCCGTCTTCCTCCCCATCTTCCTCTTTAAACAGGTCAACATTCACAAGACAGATTACCAGGACGTGTACTCCGAGCATGCGCTGACTAACTGGCAAGTATCTTCACTGACATTTTCAACCTCTCCCTGATTGAGTCTGTAATGCCAACATGTTTCAAGCAGACCACCATAGTCCCTGTGCCCAAGAACACTAAGGTAACCTGCCTAAATTACTACCGACCCGTAGCACTCGCGTCTGTAGCCATGAAATGCTTTGAAAGGCTGGTCATGGCTCACATCAACCCCATATTCCCAGAAACCCTAGACCCACTCCAATTTGCATACCGCCCCAACAGATCTACAGATGATGCAATCTCTATTGCACTCAACACTGTCCTTACCCACTTGGACAAAAGGAACACCTACGTGAGAATGCTATTCATTGACTACAGCTCAGCGCTCAACACCATAGTGCCCTCAAAGCTCATCACTAAGTTAAGGACCCTGGGACTAAACACCTCAGGTGGTAAGGGTAGGTAACAACACATCCGCCATGCTGATCCTCAACACTGGGGCCCCTCAGAGGTGCGTGCTCAGTTCCCTCCTGTACTCCCTGTTCACTCATGACTGCACGGCCAGGCACAACTCCAACTCCATCATTAAGTTTGCTGATGACGCAACAGTGGTAGGCCTGATCACCGACAGCGATGAAACAGCCTATAGGTTGGAGGTCAGAGACGTGACCGTGTGGTGCAAGGACATCAACCTCTCCTTTAACATGATCAAAACAAAGGAGATGATTGTGGACTACAGGAAAAGGAGGACCGAGCATGCACCCATTCTCATCGACAGGGCTGTAGTGGAACAGGTTGAGAGCTTCAAGTTCCTTGGCGTTTACATCACCAACAAACTAACATGCTCCAAGCACACCAAAACAGTCGTGAAGAGGGAACGACAAAACCTATTCCCCCTCAGGAGAGGCATGACTTGGCATGAGTCCTCAGATCCTCAAAACGTTTTACAGCTGCACCATTGAGAGCATCCTGACGGGTTGCATCACTGCCTGGTATGGGAACTGCTCGACCTCTGACCGCAAGGCGCTACAGAGGGTAGTGCGTACGGCCCAGTACATCACTGGGTCCAAGCTTCTTGCCATTCAGGACCTCTATACCATGCGGTGTCAGAGGAAGGCCCTAAAAATTGTCAAAGACTCCAGCCACCCTCGACATACTGTTCTCTCTGCTAACGCACGGTAAGCGGTACCAGAGTGCCAAGTCTAGATCCAAGAGGTTTCTAAACAGATTCTACCCCCAAGTTATAAGACTCCTGTGCAGCTAATTAAATGGCTACCCAGACTATTTGCATTGCCCCCCTTCTATGCTGCTGCTACTCTCTGTTATCATCCATGCATAGTCACTTTGATAACTCTACCTACATGGACATATTACCTCGAAACTGGTGCCCCCGCACATTGACTATGTACCG